>NC_039363.1:120989818-120989949 GCF_003573695.1 Papaver somniferum | reverse complement strand
CTCTTATTTAGTTTCAATTCAGTTCATGTTTTTGTTTTATGTCTTCTGTGTTTGTTTATGTTCAGTTCAATGCTCTGTTTAGTAATTGTTTTGTTTTTGTTGCTGTTATGTGAGCTCACATGTGTATGTGT
>NC_039363.1:120964089-120989808 GCF_003573695.1 Papaver somniferum | reverse complement strand
TGTCAAAAGACAGTCAATGCTAGGAGTAAACAGTTGAGCAAGCTTCTTATCTTTCCATTCCATTTATGTATGCCCTGGAACATAGGCAGGCTTGAACCTTCACCTAGCTCCATTAGGGACAGGGATTTAACATAGAATTACACTATCTGGCTAGGTCACAAGGTGGATTCATAACCTAGTTGTGTTGTTTCTCTGTTTTGTATCTGTAATTTTGTTCCCCTGCCATTGCCCTTGGCTTAGGCCTTGGTTTATCTCTTTGTCATTCTTTATGCCATTGTCACCTTCACCATCATCATTGTTGTTTGCTGTTTGCTTATGCCATTGTTAATATGCACATGTAGGTCACTGTTGTTTTATCATTGTATATATTGCCACATTGTATATAATGACACTATCTCCATTGCCATTGTCCACTTTCCCTTCGATATATTGCCCTGTTTTGCCTTGTTCTGCCCTGTTTTGCTTCCCTGCCCAGCCTGCATTACCCTACTGCTTCTGTTGTGCCTCTCTTCCTTTGCCTGTGCTGTCCACAACACCAGTCCTCTAATGTCATTTCCCTGTAAATACCCTCTCATGTTGGCCTTGTACATACATTGTTTCACTTTGTTACTTCCTCACTGTCACTTTCTGTTTGCTCACTATCTCCATTGCCATTGTCCACTTTTGCCTTGTTCTGCCCTGTTTTGCTTTCAGCTCTGTCACTTCTCTTCTGCTTTAATCCCACTGTAAACTCTTAAGGTTAAAGACAAGCCCAGTCCACTGTGAACTCAAAGCCCAGAGCACTTGCAAAGGTCCAGAATCAAGTTTAGAGATCCAGGGCTCAGTTCACTACACTAAGCCCAAGCCCAAATTCAAAACCAAAGCCTAGTGCACTACAAAACCAACTGAGCCCAAGCTCAGTTCATTTCATTAAGACAACACCCCAATTCATTCCAAGAGTATTCAAAGGCCCAAAGCACAATCATAACCCATTGGTTACCAAAATCCATTGGTACCCAAAGCCCAACAATAACAATTTTAGAGCCCAAAATAGCTAGAAACTCCAAACACACCCAGTCTCTGTGGATCGACCCGTACTTGCACGAGCTACAACTGACGACCGTGCACTTGCGGTATTACTGTAGGCCCGTTTCATTTCGCTTCAATTTTATACGCTTTCCCGGGTCCACCAATGAGGTATCTTCAAGGATAAAGAAGATATCGACCAAATAACAATAATTAGGATATCTTACTCTCTTAAAATGGTTATAGAGATGCCTAATCGATTCTAAATTACAAGAACAATCTAAAACAAATATGAAAGTTGTATAATTACAAAGTGTGAGATGATGAGAACTCTGTAATTGTTAGAGAATTGTTCGGTCGAGCTCGCAAGTGTTGCTATCTCAAGCTTGTTGGATCAAATTTAGTTGTCAAAACTATATCTTGATTTCTAATCTACATTTAGTCAGTCTTGGATTAGGATAAAAGTGTGTAATTGAGATTCGTATATCACTGCGTCCTACCGTTTGAAGGCGAAGATCAACATGAGCTTTGGAAAACTTCAACATCAAAAGGTAAGTGAAGACCGAACCACCTAGATCTCAATTTTCCACCTTTATATCTTTGAGACATTTTCGTATGACTAAATTAGACAGTACATGCATAATAGAAATTTTTGAGTCAAGTTTACCTTGTGTATCTTCTCGAAATATGACTTAAGCTTAAGAACATTTGTTCATACTTGATGAATTTGGTTTAAAATAATTTATTGTTTATAACCTAATCATGATTCAAGATTTAATCATTTGAAAATAGCCTGGAATAGTGATATGTGTCATTGATGTTATTCGGGAATGTTTCATATTGATTATTAGAGAGATTAGAACTACCGTTAATCTGGATACAGGACAGTACGCATACCAGTTCACATACTGGGATAATTGTTATAAGTTCAGAACCGCAGTACACATATCGGCATAGCTATAGTTCGGTTGGTATCCCATACACGGTATATGTACCATAAAAAGTCTGTTGATCGTGAACCAGGAAAGGTACGCATACCTAGTATGCAAACCGTAAAAGATCTGTTGGTTTCAAAACCAAATTAGGTACGAATACCCAGTACACATACCATAAAATATCAGTGAGTTCCTGAACTTATTTTTGTCTTAATGGTATCCATACCCGATACACTAAGTATTATGACAATAATATTCACGAACACGTATAGTACACTTGCCCGATACACATATTTTCAGATGCATCAGAATTATTTCTATGAGATAATCGGCATTTGAACAACTCTCTAAAAACATATTAACTAGACATTTTTGATCATATGTGTGATTCAAGAAAAGTCTTAAAGTGTTACATGAAAATGATCAAGCTTATCCTTCAATTGGCTAGTTTCGGCTAACCTTCATGAACATGTCATTATACACGGTTTTGTTACGGTTCATCCTAACCAGAGTGCATATTCTACTATGTTAGTCTCAAGTCAAGTTTTTCATTTAATGGTGATTATTGATTGCTTGGTTCCAGAGTCATCTTAGCTTAAACCTAAAGCAACCTTGATCTTGAAAGTCTATATAAGGAGAACCTTAAACAACTGGGATCTTTGAATCCCTGACACTATTCTTGTATGTCCTAGTTGAAAAGGCGAGGGTACCCAAATATATAAAAATTTTCCTACCTATAAGTCCTTTCTCCGAAAGTGATTGTCTATGGACTGAGTCGAGATAATGCAACTAATCGGTTCACACTTCGTGTAATCGTCTATTGAGATCGAGACAATACAACAACAAAGTATGTTTACTTGATAAAAAAGGTTCGGACTTAACCAAACACAATAGTATTGTTTATCAAGTAAACAGAAATTAATGTCTGTGTAATTTACTTTAATTACAATAAAATAATTATAATGCGGAGATATAAAGTAAATGACACAACAAGATTTTGTTAACGAGGAAACCGAAAATGTAGAAAAACCCCGGGACCTTGTACAAAATTGAATACTCTCAGGATTAAGTTGCTACACAAAATTAAACCAACTTCGTATAGTTGATACCGAGCAGCTAAACCTATAGTTCACCTAGTTCAGTCTGTATTCCCACGCCTCCAACTTCTGAATAAGTCACGTACTTGGAAAAATTCCTTTGGTTCGTATTCCAAACAGTAAAGGAACAACAAATCTGTTTGGTATCAACTCTATTCAACCAAGAGATGTGAGTTGGACAAAGGCTCTTCTGTTTATCTTAACATAAACTCCTTCATAAGGTTCTTAGATCTATCTTATGTTCAATCACCAAAGGTAATTGTTAAGATTTTGCAATCAATACTTTTAATCACCAAGAATTGTATTGATGCCGATCTACACAACTAATCAATCCAATCTACTACAAGGATAAACCGATTATATTTGGATCCTCTTATATCGAAACAAGTATTGCGCACACCAAAGAAATCTTCAATATCTTATTTGTTTCAAATCTTCTTAGATCTTCAATAAACACCTGCACACAACAAACTGAATTTCTTGTGATCAATCACGCACAGAACGGAGTCTGTTAACAATGGATTATCACAAGATCGTCTTTAGAACTAACAACAGTCTAAAGATCCCTGTCGAAACTTCGATATAGTTTGAGTGAATCTTATATCAGAAGAGAAGATTCTCAAGCATAAACAAACTAGGTGCAATCAAAGTTCAACCACCGTTAGTCAATCAAATCAATCGAAAACACAAGATAAACCGCAATTATCTATTTTCCCACCAGCGGTACTCGTAGAGCTTATCAATCCCAAAGAAGACTTTAAACTGAGCGGCCGTAAGAGATTTCGCCTAATTAGGTTACTCTCCTCTTCGAATAGGCGACTTCACCAGTAGCAGCACAACAAGAGGTAGTTTGCTGTTACGAATGATTAGTTTGCTAGAAATACAAACTTCAAGTATTTATAGACAAGGAAGTTTGGACACCAAGGAATTTCAAAACCGAAAATATTATCAAATATATTCAATTTATTCCAAATTTGGTTTCCATAATTCTTGGAAATGCTCTGTTCAAAATAATGACCGAAAATCTCTTTGGAAAATCTCAACTAGTAAATGAACATTACTAATTCTTATTTTCCTAAAATAAAATTAACAACCTTAATTAAAAGATTCTTAACTTATTTATATTTCGATCCTGAGATTTTTTTCATGTAGATATTAAGGAATAACTTTGAACAATAAAAGATAAACATTATTATACGTGTTCAAAGTATGCCGACATCCTTACTTTGTAAGTCCTCTTTCATACTTACAAACTTGAAACCGATTTTTCACACTTCCAAACAAGTTTAGAATTGGTTCATCTAACTTTCAAGAACTATGTGATTGATCAAGAACACTCAATCACAAATCATGGGTTTAACGGTTCTACCAAAACAAGTTTCAGTTCTGCCTCCATGTGAGTATTGTGCATAGTCACACTAGCTTTCCAAAATTCGGTTGACTAGGTACTAGGATCGGTTCCCAACATATATGGGATCTAACTCATATGTGTTGCACATGTCCATAGGATCGGTTCCCCTTTGCCTAAAAACGTGTTGCACATGTCTATAAGATCGGTTCCCCTTTCTGCTACAAACTTGCTGCACCTCATACAAGGATCGATTCCCCTTTGTAATGTGTTGCACCTCTTTATAGGATCGGTTCCCCTTTACCCAGATTCGGTTCAACAAATCACAAACTCGATCATACCATCTCGGGTGATTACTTAAGATCGGTTTCACTAATAAAAGTCATACCAATACATAAGTCAGGCTTTTGTGAATAGTTTTAACAAGAACACAAACAAGTCGTGAGCGGTTATACTAAATCACACATATTGGATGTTCACAAGATATGCAATGAATAACAATCCCAATAACGCCTTACGATTTCCTTTTCGATTCATAAACAAGTTTATGAACTTACTTCCTTAAAACACATGTAAAAACATTGTTTCCTAGGATGAAATCCTCACCTCATACCCATACATAATCACGATAGCATTTAAACGATTATGTCGATGTCTTATCTACAAGGTTTAATGGTTAAGCAATAAACTTCATATTGTATTCCTTAATACCATGTCTATCTAGAGTTTTCATGCTTCGCAGTTTCGTTTTCAATATGCACGACTTGAAAGATACTTTAGGGAATGAAACAGTTCAAATCAAATATCACTAACCTCAAGTGGAAGGATGATGTTGTCGTTGTAGCTTCTTACTTCTTCAAGTCTTTGCAATACTTGTAATGTCTCATATCCTAATACTTTCAAGATAACCTATACGAAGTTGACTCTAGTACATAATCAAACTCTTATAATGAGTTTTGGTCACTAAAATATGACAACCAAACTTGACATACCAACGCTTGGTGGGTTCAACGGAGCTATGCTCTAACACTAGTTGTAAACCAGAGTTGTCATCTCCTTAAATCCCTTTTAGGATTTAGCGACCAAAAAGAGTTCACCTGGGTATTCGTGAAGCCATGTCCAACTATCATTATCTTGATATTTTGTGTATCCTGATCTTGTTTTGATTGTTAAGCTACTCACTCAAACAAGATAGATATAAATCACAAAGTATCTTCGTCCCAGATTTTGTGATTCCACAAGTTTCGACTTGTGAGGTGAATAAAAATGTAGGTTGCTCTTATGGACTCATAAGACCGGATTTTGAAGTTTTCTAGACTTTGTCTATTGCAATCGATTTCCTACATCACCTTGATCTTTGATCAGAACGGAAATCACATATAGGTTTATTTGCGGGAGGCAAATTGTCTTAAAGTATTCAATTGAGTTGAAGCAAATCTTATGTTGTAAAGGACGTCATCTAAGGGAATCAATTGCGCGGATTCATACTGGGATTCAAGAGGCATAAGGAGCGCGACTGTAACTGAATTGTTGTGACAGTTTAATTCGGTCTGAACTACATTCTAGTCTGAAGTTCTGATAGTAGGCTAGTGTCTTAGCGGCTTAATACAGTTTGGTGTTCAAATCTGGACTAGGTCCCAGGGTTTTTATGCATTTGCGGTTTCCTCATTAACAAAATTTCTTGTATCTGTGTTATTTCTTTTTCCACATTATATTGTTTATCTTTATAATTGAAATATCACAGGTTGTACGTTAATCAATCAAAGTACACATATCCATCCTTATATGTTGTATACGACTTGATTGATTCTTGGATATTAATCTTTGGAACAATGTTTTAAAAATCAGACCGATCATTAAACCAGTAAAATTACTGGATCAGGTTCAAACGGTTTAACCAGTGGTCCACTGGGTCAATTATATAATAACGTTTTTTATTATAATCTTTTGGCACCATTTAATCTCATGGTTCTCATCTAAATTAAATTAGACTTGGTGGTGAGTCTGGTAGTAGTTAGTATATATATTAATATTGTAGGGACTTGAATTTTTTTTTGTAGTTATCTAAATTAGCCCCTCACCTCAACCACTGCTTCTTCTTCTTCTTCTTCTTCTTCATGTTCTTCTCTTTCTATTTCACATTTTCTCTCTCTTAAACGCTATATCACAGGGTAAGAAGAAGCTGCGATCTTCTTTCTTTCATTCGTCATTGATTCAACATCTTTATATTTTGTAGACTGAACTTTATTTCATGTATCAAATGTTTATCACGGAAGAAAAAAAAAGATCAATTTTCGAATTGATGCATCGGAGATCTTCATTGTTTCTTTCACTGTAATATAATATATTAGCATTCACATCAAAAATCTCGAAACAACAAAGAATCCAGATTTAGCAAAACCAATATAAGATTTGTTTTTCCGATTGGTTCAGTGACCCAAAATTTTGAAGAAAAAACAACCCATGTGAACCGGCGAAAAAAACCAGCTGGGTCAGTTGGGTCGCTGGTTGGACCGGGCGGTTTACTGGTTTTCCAATTTTTTTGACAAATATCTGGCTCACTATTGACCCAACCCAGATTTATCACCGGTTCACCGGTCTACCAGCCGGTCCGGTTCTGGAAACATTGCTTTGGAATCGTCCAAGTAGTCTCACTCATAATTAGGTTTACGAATTCTGTAAACATTCTAATTGTGAGACAAAGAGATATAAGCTCTTCATATAATTTCTTGATTGAGATTTGTTAAGTTGAACTCTCGGAATTGTATTCGAGCTTAGTCCATACAGATTGCCACAGAAAAGGTTGGTGGTGTATTTTGGTACCCCATGTTTTTATTAATTTCTATCAATATTTTTGCTGATTGATGATTCTTGAATGGTTGTATAGCAGAAGAAACGGACCTTAGAATATACAAGAATTACGGTGTTGAAGATAAGATTCCGGATATCAAGAATTTTTGGTAAAATATAGTCTGACCGGGCTTCACGAATTCCTTAGTGAAGACTTCAAAATTCGTAGCCTAGTATAGTTTCATAAGGAAACCTAGGTCTTTAGAGGACGACTCTAGCGACAACTAGGACACAAAAGTGTCGAGATAACGATTCTAGCTTGCAGATGTCTTATATTCAATAATGATGAACGAGGATAGGTAGCTTACAATCAAACTGAGTTCTTGAACTAGTTTCCATGTTTATGAACTATTTTGAAACCAGATAATCTCAGCTTCTCAATATATACGGATCATGCAAGCGTCTGAGAAGTTTTCCTTGAATTACAGATAAGAATGCGTACATGTGTATTTATTGATATAAGCTTTATGCACCAAATGGTTAGTTAAAAAATAATGGTTAAGTTGTTTATGAACCATCAAGCAATCATGGATATCAATAACTCTTATAGACTAAATCAGTTTGTGAACTATCCAAAACAATTTGTGAAAAAATTATCGTCTCGGAGTTGAAGAACAATATGTTGAACGATATACATATATATATATATATATATATATAAACATAATGTGTATGTATGTATATATAATTTCCCGAAGACTCCAAATTAGTTTGTGTACTTAAGTTACAAAATGCGTATAAAAACCTCTTAAAATCAACCAGCTCACATACTAACCAAATCAGTTTGTGTAGGATTCAAAAATGTCCAAGATCATCTCAAAATCAACCAGTTCACAAACTGACTAAATCATTCGTGTAATTGAGTCAATAACAGAACTCATCAAGTATATTTTTTTAAGTTTCAAGTACGTGTACTGACCGAATCATTTCATGAACATAAAACTATCTTGATGTCTCGTATGAACTTATTACACAATTACGATATGTTGAACAATAAATTGTTCTTCACATATTATGCGTTAAGTTATGTAGAACTTTCATTTCTTGAATCTATAACTTGATATTTATCAAGTACTAGCTTGAACTCGTTTTTTATTTGTATATTCATCATAATATTAAATTCATACGACATTGTCTCAGTAGATATAATGGTAAAAAAACGTGAGTAAATAAGATAGTCGGTCTTCACATACCTTTGTTGATGAAGTTCCTGAAGATGCGTCTATTGTTCTTCAGTCTTCAATCTTCAAGGTTGATTGGTGAATTATGATATTCAACTACCATGCTTTATTCATAATATGATGAGACTGACCTGAGTGGATTATATAAATCAAGATATAACTTTGATCGGCTAAATTTGACAACAAGCTTGACATATAAAAACTTATGAGTTTGACAGAGCGATGCTCTGACACTTATTGTATTGCTAACAATGCCCACAACTTGATTATGCAACGCATTTTCATTTCCACATTTTCTATTAATTAATGGTGCCTTAGAAGGTTTCTTTAAGAGTGAAAAGGGACTTAGACAAGGTTGTCTCGTGTCGTTCTACCCTTTTATTCTTTTTCCCCAAGGTCTATCTAGGCTTATAAGAAATATGGAAAATGTTATATTATATAATGGCTAAAAAGTTAATGAACGGGCACTTTCAGTTTTCCCATCTTATGTTTGTTGACGACTTATTCTAATTTGGAATTGCAAATATCAAGGCGATTCATCCTCTTCAAACTATCAATGGAGGTTTGTGCTAGTAGGTATGTGCTGGAGCGCTGCTCGGTTGAACCCACCAAGCATTTGTATGTATGGTTTGGTTGACAAATTTAGTTCCAAAACTCGAGTCACTTGAGTAGGTTACCAAAGTAAACTTCGTTAGGTTAGACTAGAAACATGAAAATATTGAGATATTCTCTAGTTACTCATGAAGACCTGAATACATATCAAAGAAAACAAATACATCATCCTTCATTTCGAGGTTAGTAAATATTGGCTTGTTCCACTTTTATCTTTGTTCATTCAAGTATTTATTCATTGAAAACATAACATGCAAATTTAATTTTGTTACAATAATCTTATTGTTGGTGACTTGGTTATTATACTATGATCAGAGTATCAAAAAAATGTTGTACGATAGTTGTTTCAGAAACTTAAGGATATGGATTTATGAAGTATAGTTTATATATGGATTCCGTGTTTTCGACATTGCACTAATTGGTAACTTATAATTACTTAGTGTGTTGAACTTTCAGGTGAATCCTTACTTTAATATTGATTAGAAAGCAATTTAAGAAACATATATTGAAGTAGTAGACTTACGAACCTTGTTTCATAGTCAAAATAGGATTCAAGACCGATCCCAGTTGCAATCCCTTGTGGAAAGGATCGGTCCCAAGACCAACCTAGACTATATCAGACTTATCATATATTTTCGATTGGTCTGTTATCTTCCTGGATTTCCGCGTTTGAACATGTGTTAAACTCAAATATCTTATTATTCAAGTATATCCTTTGATACTTAATGCAATATCCCAAAATATCGATTTTCAATATCAATTATAGGATTGGAATTATATGCTTACCGATCCCAAAGGTTTTCATATCTTTAGTTGATATATTAGTCAAGTATACATATGTATGCTAGTTAATCTTAGTTGTCATATTGTGAGAGAAATCGATTATGAGTTGGAAAATATAAAATCTTTGCTAATTTCGAATATATATATATATATAGCAAATCTTAAGGACAATCCTTGGTCAGAATACTATAAATATGGAGTCTTGTATCCTTACAAACTCATCCCGTAACACACCTCTTCACGAGGGAAGCTACTTGGGATAAATAGGAGTAATTTAATTATTAGGTGAAACATCTTGTGTTTGCTTTTGTTTGATTAAAGACTTCATTATGATCAAGAAGCTCTCGTTTTCTTCTTCGTAACTCCTACATCTGTCTGTCTAGGGGGAATCATAGGAAAAAAAATAAATTATGTCATTCCGAAGAAGTCTTCTATAGAGGGAAAGCTTCTTACGAATGAAAGTGAAAGTTAGTGGAGAGGAAAGATCTCCAGATTATCGCGTTAGAAAGAAATTAAGAATCACACTTCTTTAGTTTTTTATAGTTTTTTTTTTTTGGTTAAAAACTTACGATATGTTTATCTTCGATAGATCAAACTCGTTTATTACATCGTATAACTCTTTTGGTATAAGACTACTTAAGTTTGTTTTAAGATTTGACTATCACAGATCTAAGTGATTATGGATTTACAAGATAGAATTGTCGATCAATCAACATTAATAGGCTCTGTTTTATGTGTTAGATCGATAGTAGAATCAAGTTATTTGCCGCGATTACTTTTGAAAATTGAAATTGAAGTTTGAAGACTTAAAGATTTTCTTTTTGGTCCTGATCTTTGTGTGACTTCTTGCGAAATTGATTCCCTGGATACCACAAGCAGTTTACCTTGATAAACTTAAGACTTATATAAGATCGTACAAACCGTCTAGCGACACTTATTTGCTTGGATGAATCTTGTTCATCAAAATTGATTATTTCGATAATTATTGTCTTGGTTTGATCTTTTGACCAAAGGAGTTTATTGATATAAATGCAAGAACCTTTACTATATTTGGGTGATTGACAAATGAGTTGTTTACCGAGAGGAATCTAGTCATTTGTTATTTCATGATACAATCCAAAAGAATCGAGTGCAGAAGTCTTCACAACGGTGAAACAACTCAAGGTAGTATATTTTGTCTTGGGATTCACTTCTATATTCCAGATTGGTTGTAGGCACGTGGATATTGAGGAAACTGAGTAATATGGATAGTCTATTTGATCTCAACTATACGAAATTATGATAGACAATTTGTATAACGACTTAATTATGAGAGTATTCAAAATTGGAATAGGTATCGGGATTCTTATGTCAGGTCGCTTTCCTTGTCAACAAAGTCTTGTATGTCTGTGTTATTTACTTTACTTTCGCATTATGTTGTTTATCTTCATAATTAAAGTAAATACATGTGTACGCTAATCACATCTTGATAAAGATCTCATAGTTAGTTCGAATAGAACCTTGACTATTACCAAGATCGCTTTGTTGAAATAATCTTGAGGCCCTTATTATTACCATAACATTATACACAGTGAATTTGCATATGATGATATCGATAAAATTATGATATACTTGGTACCCTCGTTATTTCAATTAGTATTAGCGGAGGAAAACATGAAAATACCTAACAGTTTATGTTTGGTGCAATCCAACCAAGAAAAGAATTAGTTAACATACCACAAGGTATTGAGAATACTATCTCTAGATGAACAATTATGAAAGGGCTGAATATGCCTCCCAAATCTAAATCAAGTTACATATGACTTATCTGATAAAGTCTTGAATGATTTTGTAAAATCTCATGATAAAAGAAGGATATGCCCAAAACTCAGGTTCCGATTTTGATTCCAAGAACCAGTATTCAAGCCGGATT
Organism: Papaver somniferum; assembly: GCF_003573695.1. Classification (NCBI taxonomy): domain Eukaryota; kingdom Viridiplantae; phylum Streptophyta; class Magnoliopsida; order Ranunculales; family Papaveraceae; genus Papaver; species Papaver somniferum. The sequence continues at coordinate 120,978,085 of NC_039363.1, read as the reverse complement.
GGAATACTGCATGTAAAAATACTTTGGTACATATTACATTGTTCTTTTGTGACAATATTTCCAAAGCACTTAGTGCATTGATACAAAATGATGTCAGCCTACGCATTTTTTTCAACAGGGTTATCTTATTCTCAGAACTAAGATTTTTTTTCAATTGTCTTGAATATGTCTTAGAAATTGTTGTTCATCAACAAGTCAAATTTTGTAGGCTGAAACGTGAAACTCTCAGTTCTTTAATGATCTTGTTGATTATTTGGAAGAAAAAGTTGCCTTGTGTAAAGAAGTAAACTAAATAACATCATAGAGTGAAAGGCTTACAAAGTCGTTGAAAAATTTATAATTGAGACTTGAACTCTTAATGGAGAACTTATCAAGAAACTTAATCGAGAACTAAAGCTTGTCAGATCTCTTGAAACTCAATCTCTATTGGGTGTAAATATCTTACTCAAACAAATTGAAGTTATGGGATGTAAGAATGAGATTGCTTACAAGCTTGAAGTCAAATGAATGCAAACGATGACAAATGTCGGTGGTTTCAGTTTCATAAGCCTTGACACATAATCAACTTTTGTGACTTTCTCATTGAGAAAATGAAGTTAAACTTGCAGGATGGAAAGAGTTTTTTAACTGATGTTAGAAAAGCTACTCTCAGTAAGCATGTGTGTGTCTTAATACTTCCTTACTACATGACAATTTCTCTAATCCCTAAAGAAGTTATTTAGGATCATGAAGAATTTTTTGTTGAGTCATATTCATGATACTAGGAAGCCGCATTACATCAAGAGGGGCATTTTTTGCTAAGATATAAGATGTGGGTATTGGTATTAATTACATGGAGGAACTGAACAAGGCTCGGATTGCTAGATTGATAAAATATTTATTCATAATCTGGTTGCATTTGGGGAAGAATCATGAAAGCCAAATATCTAAGAACTATAACTTTTGGAAAGTGAAACAAAACCATAAAAACTCATCAACTTATAAGACTGTGCTAGATTGCAAAAAAAACTTGAAAGGTTGCATTTAGGCAGTGGAAAGTGGTGAAAACATTCGCCTGGGAAAATATAACTGGTTACCAGACTACAATTAAGCTTGCCAAAAATTACAGAATAATATAAATGCCAATATTAGTAAGCCAACTAGCAATGCCTTGATCCACCACCTTTTTCCAAGTAATGTTCCTGAAAAGGTTCTAAGAATTTATATTTATGACATGATGATCTCAACAAGGACATGCTTCTATAGACTTCTCACCCAAAAGGAAAATTTTCTACTAAGTCCTTCATGAGATATCATGAGATGCAAATACCATCAACTTATTCTTCTACTCATAGTGGGGATTTCCATTAAAAGAATTTTTTGGAAGGTTAAAATCGTTGTGCCAAAAATACACATGTTTGTTTGGGGATATTAATCCAGATTGTGGTTTGTGTAGTTCGGAGATTGAGACCCATGAATAACTCTTCATATCGTGCTTTTTTGGATATGTTCTAAGTTTCCCATCAACACACAATTATCCTTCAAATTATCGCTAGTCGGCTTCAAAAAGGAGGTGCCTTTATTGCTTTCAAAAAGGGTAGTTACACTTTGTTGGCGATCTGAAATGTTGGAATGCACAAAGTTTTTCAGGTAAAGAATCCTAATCACGAGTATATCACCTAAGTTGCTAACTATTGGTATAATTACTCTCTTCCTCAAGTTGATATTGTTATAGTCCAAAGTAACAAAGTGATATCACAAGTAGAACTGTAGAGCCTTAGAAACCTTCTCCAACTCGCTTTGACAAACTAAATGTTGATGCAACTTTCACCAGGAATATGGGTACATGTGGTGTCATTGCCATGGATTCAATCTCAACTTTCCAGGGCTGTGGCACTTGTGAGCACAACCTATTCCCGCATGTTAAAACCGAGACTAGTGTTGTGCTTCTGGCTCTTGAAATGGTTCAGTCGTTTGATACGATGGATATAATAACCGAGACGGATTGGCTAAAAGTCATCAAATCCTCAACTAAGTAACCGGTAATGTTCTTTGGAGGCTTCGTACTACCATTTCTGAGATTAGGAATAAAGCAGATCACACATTCTCGCGACAGTACAACTTTACCAAGGAAGATGACACTATGGCTCATGATTTTACAGCTTTTGGCAGCTTTAACTAGTTCCACTCCTTTGTGTATTACTTCTTTCTGCTTCAAAGAGAACAATTTTACTAATGTTTCAGTTTTTTTTTTTTTTCGCGTTGTTTCTTTTTCATTAAGCAATTTCTTTTGATAAAGATTAAGAAAATAACTAAATATATGGTACTTTACATGAAAATATTTTGTCTTCAACGGTGATCGTATTAAAATGGTCTGAAACAAATGTAACAACACCTCACCAGAAATGCTGCATTGACTGAATTTTTTGTTCCGAGAAATCCCGATACATACACAGCTCCTGAGACCCACCGGAAAATATAGGGGAAGGATTTTTTGTCCTACCACTCTGTGTGCTGCACGAGAAGTTGCGGGATAAGTTTTCGGGACCCAAATCATTTCTGAACACCTCACAGTCACACCATTGTACATGTGTAGAAGATATTTTGACTAGGAAAAAAGTAAAAACCATGAAGTCATGGCGGTGACTACCGGTCCAAATAAGATTTTACTATAAAATCCCCAAAGTTCTCGCTCAGCCCCCCAGCCAAAACCCCTAACTCTTTCGGATTTAGCACCGTCAGTTACGATAATTAGTGCAATTTTTTCCGTTTAAATAAAGAATAAAAAAATAATCATTTTAAAAAGAAGAAAGAAAGAAGCTATTGCTGTGAACAGCCGAACACAACGCCCTGCCCCGAAAGAAAGAAACACAGATCTCTCTTCTCGAATCAAACTCACACAATTTCTAGGGTTTCAATCTTCAATCTAACCACAGGTATGGATTTTATGTATATTCACTTTCCCCTTTGTGATTTTCTTAGGGTTCCATTGTTAAACCCTAATGAGGGCAGAGTCTGATTTTTTTTCTCAAAAAACACTACTTTTTGATATATCTGGTTGGAATTTCTGGTTCCTTCAACGATTTCGATGCGTTTTCTGTACCTAGTTTCTATCTTCTGCATGTATCCCCACCATTTTCAGGGTTTTCTTCTTGCTGTTTTTTTTTCATTGTCTTGGTTAAAGGCATGGTCTTTGTTGAGTGTTGTCTATCTTATTGATCCTAATTTCAGTTTGTGCAACTTTTGATGCTTTGTGCTTTGTTACGCCAGCTCAGTAGTATGGCGGATGAAAGTTCTGCTCAAGAAGCCAGTACAAGCGCAGTTACTGGGGAAAGTTCTGATTCTATAGTTGAAGTTAATGTCAAGACCTTGGATTCACAGATCTATACATTCCGAGTTGAGAAAAATGTAAGTTTTGTTAATTCATGTTTTTGACTGTAGTTTTCATGTAGCCGATCATTATTGTCTTTACATTGTTCAATGCTGAAAAATTGCAGATGCCAGTTCCATTGTTCAAGGAGAAAATAGCTGGGACAGTTGGTGTGCCAGTTGAGCAGCAGCGTCTTATTTTTAGGGGAAAGGTTTTGAAGGACAATCAATGCCTCTCAGAATATCGTATCCTAGACAAGTTCATGTTTTTAGAACTTCGAGTGGAGTATTACTTATTTGCAATGACTAAGGATCAAAGTCTCACATGTGTACTTAATTGCCTCTGCATAACTGAATTGATATATTTTCAAAAGATTTAGGAAACAGACTAATGTAGTTGCTGATTTTCATTTCTACTTCGTTTTTCCTGTAATACTAGAAATTTTGTTTACAATTATGAGGCGTAATATGAGAATTTGACATCCGAATAGCGTTCGTTAATACTTTATCTGGACTAGATCTTATAGGTATCACATCTTAGGTCTTAGCACATCTTAGGTCTTGGCAGATCAGTAGTATTTCTGCTAGGCATATGAAATGCAGTTGCATGCATGTGCACCATGTCAGCTTTTCATCTTTGGTATCTCTTAACCATATGTAGATGTGGAAGATGGACATACACTGCATCTAGTGGCAAGACAACCAGCTCAACCCCAAACTTCATCTGGAACACTTTCTGGAGAGGCGAATGCAAACACCAATGGGCAAGGTATTGAGTCTTTTTTGCGCAGAACCTTTGGTTATATATGTTCATGTATGTTACAGTTGAGGTGGGCTGTGCTATGAGTATGTTGAAAGGTAAGTCTAATTTCTTTCAAATACTTCCTGATGAAACCTAGGATATAACATGTAGCAAAGCAGGTGACTGTGACTTCTGGATATTTTGATATTGACATTCTTGTTTACAGTTACATAATTTCCTTAGCTATAGTAAAGTAAGGTCATCAGTTTTGAAATATAGTACCTATCCATCTAATGGATGGTTAATCCATCGGAGAACTGAGCAAACCAATGGGAAAACTAATCAGTCTGCCAGCAAATAACATTATTTCATTGACAGGAAATGATCCAAATACTGCTGTTCCGCGTAATCGGGTTGGTCAAGTTTCACATAGCGTAGTTCTTGGAACGTTTAATGTTGGGGACCAAGGTGAAAATGGTGGTGTTCCTGACCTTACTCGGGTACATTCTTAACTCTGGTTGAGTATACTTCACTGGTCTTATGCACTTCTATGGTGATTCATTTGCATGACATGATTTATGCTTCAAAACATTTGCCTCTTCTGTAGATCGTTGGCGCTGTTCTAAATTCTATTGGGCTTGGGGGCCAGATCCCTATGGGTGCAACAAACACATCGTCCAGTGTACCTGTGAGAAACTATCTTTATACATTTGTGAAGTAGAGATATTTATTGACTGAGCAATTCTTAGCCAATGTTCGGTATTTGTATCTTGCAGCCCAATGCTACTAATCAAACCTCTCAAGCTGCTGAAACTGAAGGAACACGTGGAAATGTTGCTGGAAGGGGGGGTGGGCAGGCGTTCCCAAGTCAACCATTTCAGTCTCTAGCTCAGTCTTTGCAATTTCCTTTGACTGGGGCAGCTGTAAATGTTCCTTCACATCAAATGGTAGAATCCTGATTCTCTCCCATTGTCCACTTTTCCACTTGAGGTCTTCTGCTCACCACTTCAAATTGCTTTCTCTTCTAACTAGCCTATTCCCGATTCTCTAAGCACACTTTTGGAGTTCATAAACTGCATGGAGCTGGTTTTGCGAGTCAATGGTGATAATCGTCAAATTTCTTGCCTATCTATGTTGTGATATAATATAACTTTCTGTTGCTCAACATTTTTTTTTTTTTTTGATTCAGGAGGTCATCCTTCTGCTTCAGAAAATACTGGAGATCCGCCAAGAGTGGAGTTGCCATCTAATGCACGTGGATTGCGAACACCTGAAGCACTCGGTATTGTTCTGCGACAAGCCCAACAACTTCTTAGCTCTCATGCTGCAGCTGCTCTTTCGGTAAATTCCTTAAGCATTTTGTCTTCTGTGAATATGTTTAATACTTCATGTAAAGATGGAGTCATCTGTATATTTGGCTGCGTATCTGTTTAAACTTTTGACGATAGTAGCTTGTGGGCTATTTTATTCTTTATTGTCCTCCTTTAAAATTTTACTGGGAGGATATTCATATTTTAAAATTTTACTGGGAGGATATTCATATAATTTTGTATATATACAAATACGGGAGTTGATCACTATTTAGTATTTATGCATAAAATTTTAACCCAACTGATAATTGGGTTTATATTTTTAGTTCAGTGTACCAAATCTATGGCCCAGTGATTGCAAAAAGTAGGCTTTACATCTAACTTTACGGTAGTGTTGCATGAATCGTCATTGTAACACCACCGCTAGAAACATGAGTCATAAGAATCATTCTGTCTGTGCTATTAACATCACCCTCCCCTGTCCCTATGCTACTCTTTACTAAAATCTCTTTCAGAATAACAAGAATAGAAACCAAGGAGGTTGTTGGGACATTTTTATAGAGAGTTTCCTTTTAAATTTATCGCCTCTCCGGTAACAATTTTTTCAGAAGAAGCCTGGTTTAAAGGGATCGTTTTTATAACATAGTATAGAATATATATTTCTAGCAAAATGGACACTACTGACCGATTGACGAAATCTGCAGTCTTCCTACGTGATCTGTATTTTATTTTGTGTGTTCTGTTGAATCCTAGTTGCTGACAAAAAAACTGTATACTGTTCTTAACTGTAGCATATTGCGGAACGTCTTGAAGGGGAGGGAGGTGCAACTGATCCTGCAGTCCGGAGCCAAATTCAAACTGAATCAGTACAAGTAGGGCGGGCAATGCAACATTTAGGGGCTCTTTTTCTAGAGCTTGGCCGCACCATTGTGACGCTTCGTATGGGGCAATCTCCTGTACGCATGTTTCCTTTACCCAACTGTTGCTTTAATTTCTATGCTCAAATTATACCTTACGTTTATTCTCGTCCAATTTCAGGCTGAATCTTCGGTAAATGCTGGGCCAGCTGTTTATATATCCTCCTCTGGGCCAAATCCGATAATGGTTCAGGTCAGTTTACACTTTTACACGGAGAAGCTTTATTGACTGAATATCACTGACAAAAACTATATTTAATAATAGGGATTGTTCAATTCACAAGCGGTACACGTGTAGGACGCGTTATTTTTATTTACTGGTTGTGTAGATAGATAATATTATCTCAGATATTCTGATGTGCTCATACTTTATTGCAGTTTTTTTTTTAATCGAGTATTGCAGTATGATTTAACATGATCTGTTTACATTTGCAGCCATTTCCAATCCAAACCAGCTCTCTCTTTGGTGGTGGTGCTGCTACCCAGACAAATGCTGGAATCCCAGTTCCTGTCGGGCTTGGTGATACACCTCGACATGTGAACATTCATATACATGCTGGTGAGAAAGTTATATCCGGATTCACGCCTATGTGTATCTCTTTAAATCAGTGAACCTCTGACTTCGATTGAATATTAGGGACTTCCCTTGCTGGTGTCCCATCAGTTGGTCCTAGGCCAAATACTGGGGAAGTAAGTCAGGGGGAAAATCGTAATGGAGCTTCTGGTGATTCAGGTTCAGGTTCAGGTCGGATGCTGCCTGTGAGGAGTGTCCTTACCACAGCTGTTCCATCATCACGTGTGCCTGTGGATCCCAGTCATACTCGAAGCAGCAATACCACTTCAATTCCTAGAACTGAGCAGAGTAACCCAAATGCTGCATCTGCTGCACAAGGTTCAAATGAAGGTACTCCTAGTGTGGGGCCATCTTCTGCTTCTACCATTCACCCAATGGTATCAGAAATCAATGCACAGCTAAGAAATCTTGTTCGTGATATGGGGGGAGAAAATGTTGCACCTTCAGGTGACTTGAAAATACACATAACTGTCAAATTCACCTAATTATGTGGCTCTACACTAAACTTGACTTCGTTTTTCCAGGTCCATCGGAGAGTCCTAGTAATCAGGGACTGGCCACTGGATCTGTCTCCGGTGATGGGGCTGGGAACTCCCAGCAGGTAAGTCCGTCAATTGCTTCAGACGAAAATTTACTTGAAATTAAAATTGAGAATTATTTTTTTAACTTTTCTGTCTTCCAGGAGCGTTCCCACAAAGATGACAAATCTCCTTGCAAAGAAGCATCAGCATCTAGTTCAGCGGGAGGATCAAGCTGTGCTGGTGACGCTACCAAACAAGTTGTCTCAGATGATGTTTCTAGATCCAGCGGAAGTCATGGTGTCAAAGATGTTCCATTGGGTTTAGGTCTGGGAGGCCTTCAACCTAAGCTTGTGAGTTCTCTGTTTTTCCCAAAAAACAATATGAAGGATTCAGGTTTTTTTTTTATTGTAGAGGAAGAAGCTTCACATTTCTGACATAGGATCTAATCTGTTACCATCAGTGATGAATATCTAGCTAGGATTAGAATGTGGTTGAGTTGGGTTCCGACTTGGTGGATGAAACCCTAAGCTGTCCAACACGCGGTGAATTTCAGTTCGCTAACTAACCCCAACTGATGATAACTACCTATAATGATGGGTTAGATCATTTGCATCAAAACCTGGTATGGTTTACCATCATCCGATTAAAAATCCTTTCCTTGAACTGCGGGTCAAGGATAACATGTGTACCCGAAATGCATGTATCCATCGATTTAAACACTCAATTGACTCAGATGAACCTAGTCCAAATATTATTCACTCAGGCAGTCTTGTGATCTTAGCTAATGTGTTTGTGTCTAATTTTTTATTTTCTTAATGGTGTTGTTGCATGCGTGTTTTAGCTGGTATTCCTTCTTCTTCTTTTTTTCCTTCCCCTTAACGGTGGTTTGTTCCCTGTCATTGGAGGCCGGAGATGTACATGTTATATGCCCAAGTAGATTTATCTTTGGTGTAGGAACGGTTCTCATTGTTGATATTTGTCTATTTTACATTTCTTGTTACTTTTGTGATTGCTTCAAAACATTGATCTATTTTAAGCTTTACCATGTTTAACGTTCCCAGAAACGAGGCAGACAGGGAAGTTCGCAAGTGAAGAATGCTAATGATGCCACAAGTAGCGGGGTTCCTACTAGCAATCAAAACCAGCAAGCCATTACTAGTGGCCAGCAGATTCTACAGTCACTTGTAGCTCGAGGTTCCAATGCAAGAACGGATAGTAACGGTGTATCTGATCAGATTATGGGTGCCAGGCCATCGGCAGTCCCTGCTTCCAACAGTCAGTTTGATGCAGCAGGCATGATGTCTCAAGTTTTGAACAGCCCTGCTTTGAATGGTCTATTGTCAGGGGTATCAGAGCAAGCAGGGATGGGATCACCTGATGGACTGAGGGGAATGTTGGATCAGTTTACAAGGAATCCTGCAATGATGAATATGATCAACCAGGTTGGACAACAAATCGGTGGTGGCCAAGATCTTGGCGGCATGTTCTCAGGGATGGGAAGGGGACAAGGTGGTGGGTTGGATTTATCGAGTATGGTTCAACAAATGATGCCGATTGTAACACAAGCTCTCAACAGGGGGGTGTCCTTTCCTGAATCTTCTCGTGAAGTAGAACCCCAGCCCCAAGAGCAGCCTATGGAGATTGGGACAGTCAGGGAGAATGAAAACAGTCGAAATCCTCAGGTTTTCATTTATCCAGAACCTTCATATGGTGATACCGCCTTTTTTTTTGGGGAGGGGGAACCACTAGATTAACTTTAAACATTATATTTTGCAGATTGACCTCCAGCAAACTGCTGAGAGAATTGAACGCCATGATCCACCTGCAGATGTTTTCCGATCGGTTGTTGAGAACACTGCTCTTTTGTATGGCAAAGGGAATTCTTCAGAGGAGGAGCTTGTTGATGACATTTGCAGTAATGAAGACCTAGCAGATGTAAGTACATCATACCTGTTTCATACAATAATATCCATAATTTATCCCTAATTACTGATTAGCCTCTGTTACTGCATTAGGAATTCATGGAGATGCTATCCCGCGACGTACGCCGAAGGTTGGATGATTCTAGGTAGAGCAACTGATACCATAATTTTCCTGGAGTCGTAGCAGTTGGAATGTGTCAATATACTAAATCAGAGATCCCTTTTCTTTTTCTTTTTAATTACAAGTGCTTAAGCTGGGAACAGTTGCCTTTATATAGGTCATGAAATACATTCCCGATGTTACCTTGGCTTAAATCGAGTATACAGATTTCGTTTTCGAGCTCCTATGCCACTGAGGTCAATGTGGGATAGTTTATATAGTTTGTTCATAGTGAAAGATGGAATTTTAGTTATTCTTCCGCCAGATATATTTGGATCATCTTCTCTAAAAAATTACTTGATCAGATCCTTGTGTAAAAATATGTGAAGAATCAAGACTGCAGTACAGCATTAGTTGAACAATGCTTTGTTTCGAAGTACTCCACTCTATATTTCTTTTCTCTGAAATCATAAGATCTTATACCAGGAGGATATCTATCCTCATCAGATGGGAACTGACAAGAACGTGAAACGGAGTACCAAATATAAGCAAATTGCTTCTTCCGCCAAGGGCATCACTGATAACTGGATGAAGATCGGCTTTATAAAGAACGCGTGACTGGGGGATGTTGAAACTAATTGGGGGATATAAATTACTTCCGCCAACCAGTAGTGCCTGTCAAGGGGTGATTTTTTGGGTATGAAAATACTAAAATACCCTTAGGTTAATTAAAAAACATTATGAAAAGACTATAACACCTTTTCTATTAAAACTTAAAATCAAAAAAATCAAATTCATATATCCCCATTCTCAAAAAAATCAGTACCTGCACTCTTCTAGGTTTAGGTTTTTGAATTTTTTTTTTCATCGTTCTTCATCCGTTCTTCGTCGATTCAAAAATTTCTTCGTCGATTAACCTACCCGAATCATAACAATGCCTCCATGAAAGAAACCAAATGCCCAATCGAAGTCAAATTTGCTCAACAAAAATTACAAGAAAGGCTTGCTTTGATTGCTCAAGAGCAAGAAGAAAAAGAAGCAGCGAACTCGGACAATCAACCTCTCGTAAACATGGCTCTGTGAGAAGTAAGTGATTTTGAACTACTTTATGAGTGTTTAAATCGATTTATAGCAATGGGTGCAGGTTAGAATCGCGAACCTTAACTCAAACAGTTGAGTTTCAGCGAGTACCGACATTGAATCTAGTACGAATACAACGCCGGTATTGGGTTACGACATTCGATCTAGAATGAAGGCAGTACCGGTATTGAGTTACGAATTTGATTTTAGTATGAATATAATGCCGTTTTCAAACCCATAGTCGCCTGAAACTGAATGTTATGTACCGACATAGAAACTGGGTTGAATACTATGCCGGTTTCAGGTTACAACATTCTTTTATAATTATTCGAGTATGCCGATAATGAACTTAAAACTTACAGGAAAACCAATGAATTTGTCACCAGTACCGGCATTGGTTTTAGGTTGCATACAATGCCGGTACCTTGTTACGACATGGATTTGATTTCTTCCGAGGGTGCCGGTAGTGATCTTTTGGTATCCAGGAACAACCTAGGAATTACCTATGACTATCGGCATTGTCGATAGTCAATGTACACTACCGGAACTATGTACCGGCATGTGTTATTTGCTAAGTTCCTATGCCGTTTTGTGTACCGGCGTGGTTTGGTTTGCGTGAGTCTATGCCGGTATTGGAACTGAAAGTGAGTTGTCTTGGAACTGAAAGTGAGTTGTCTTATATTCATTTCGTGTGCTTATGATATAGGGCAAAAGCCAAGGAAGCTAACAAAAGAAAAACTAAAGATACTGTCACTAAGAGAAGAAGGAAGGACGGTCTTGATACTCCTCAGTCTCTGCCTCTCAGAGGGAAAGATCAAGGTCGCAAGAAGCGTCTGGGGGATGATACAAGAGGGAAAATTTGGGAGAGTCGTGCTGACCACAGTCGACTCGTAATCCGTGAACCTACTGGAACACTTGAGCACGATGAGGAAGATGAAGAGGAAAGTGAGGAGGAAGATGAAGAGGTTGATCCAGGTCAATTAGCAACCCAAAGTTAATTTGTAGAGGAAGATGGTGGGCCAAGTCAACAACCGACGCAAGACAAGGCCAAAGGCAAAGGCAAAGTAAAAGTTTAAGGCTCGCACCTTCCTCATAAGGATGACATGATACCTGACCTTGATCGTGGTAGAATTTGGGGTGAAGCTCCGGAACCGAAAATGCTATTTGGATACAAGGACTCGTGGGCTCGTACTATCTATCAAACCTATGTAAGCATTTTTTTATCTTGTGCATATGTATTGTTGTGTATTTATGTAAAATCTCTTAATTGTATTGTCTCCTAATTGTAGGATCATAAGAAGGTTGTGCGTGTTTGCCGAAACCAAGCCGCGGATGGTTGGGATTTGTCTATGGAATGTGAAGAGATCCAAACAATAGTAAGGGATTCTGGTCTATATGCTTTGGTTGAAAATTATGTGACGTGTGATACTGTGACTGTCAATTGCTTCGTCGAAAGGTATCATGGTGAAACTGATACCATGCACTTCCCGTTTGGGGAGATGACCTTGATCCCTGAGGATGCTCAGAACATTCTAGGCTTGAGTGTTACCAGCAAATCAATTGCAGAAGGAGATAGTGGACATATTTTTACTCAACTCCCGACATTGTTTCAAAAATTAAGTTCTACGCCGGCACACGTTTACGACATTGTAATATTGAAACACAATCATGGCGGCATTGGCATCAAAATATGATTCAATGTTTACAAATCACACTTCAAAAAAAAATGTTGTGTATTAACGAAAAACCACATATATCCAAATTACTCATCATCGCTTCCACACGTATGAAGTTGCTTCTTCTCCTCTTGGAGAGGTTTTTTTGATAAGGAAAACGCATCCCAAAATTGGTGATTCTCCTCATACAATGCCATCCATTCCTTCAAGATATTAGCATCTATATCCTTGTTTTTAATCATCCCACAAACATGTGGTAATGGAAAATTTTCCTTGAGTTTTAGAATAATGAAATGATTACCGTTCACGAACCCAAAACAACTCTTCTCTTCTTAAGGGATCCTTCGCATTTTTGCCACTTTGGTGTGAATGTTACTTCTACGGTGGGGGTAAAATAATGAACATCACAATTAAATGTATCCGCCAATAGATGCCCACAAAGCGGCATTCTCATCCAATATTGAGAAGGAAGGAACTCCATTTCATGCTCTGGCCCTAACACTTAAGCATCATATTATCAAACCCCTCACCTTTACCAACCAATTGCTCATCAAAGCTCTGTTTTTCACAAGTTGTTTGGCCATCCTATTTCTAGCGTATCGGCATGGTGTCATCCCATTACTAACCGCCGTCTCAAAGATTCCTAATTGTTCGGTCACGACATGATAGCCACAATTCCATCTCCATCGACATCATCCTAATACACAATATACTCGCGAATAACCTCAGGATGTTGCTCTACATAAAACTGTATTTTGGTATGGTAATGTCTACAAGTCTTACCAGTTTTGGAATCCTTAAACATCTTCATATTACCAACTTTTAGCTTAATTATATCCATTCCATCCTCTGCAATCTCTACATTTCCAATGTTTTCAGTATGTGATGGGAGTCCGTACTTCCTTGGCCTACCCCTTCGCCTTTTAACCGAAACTAGATCAACTTTGGGCGTGCCTACGAAGTTGTCACCATCATGTTGTTGTTGACTAGACATGGGTCGCTTACCTTTGCTATCACTTATCTTTGGTATGGATTCGGAATTTTCACCTTGATGTGCTTGACTTGATGTAGGTTCCTAATTCGGCCTTCCCTTTTTGTTTGGCACCGCCGCCTCATCACCTTGTTTTTCTTGGTCGCTTGATGTTGGTACCTTTGGCGGCCTACCCCTTTTTTTTGGAACCTCCGATACATCGACTATAGGTGTGGCTTCGGAATGCTCACCTTATTGTTCTTGGTAGCTTGATGTTGGTACCTTTGGAGGCCTACCCATTTTCTTTGGAACCTCCACTAGATCGATTATGGGTGTGGCTTCGGAATGCACATCTTTTTGTTCTTGTTCAATCGATGTGTTTACCTTCTTCGACCTACCCCTTTTCTTTGGAACCTCCGATCCATCGGCTTTTGGTGTAGATACGGAATCCTCCGTTTGTTGTTGACTTGATAGTGGTTCCTTCCTCAACCTACTATTTTTGTTTGGAACCGGCGCTTCTGCGAACCTTGCTTCCGAAATCTCACATACGGTTAGATCCTGTTTCTTACTTGCCGCGAGTTCTTCTTCACGTTGAGTCATTTCTTTCAATTATTTCCTTTGTTTTCTCCTTGTCGTTTTAGTTTGTGGTCTACCAGGAGGATCTCCCTTTGTTGGCTCTTCACTTTGTGCTATCCATGGCCGTGTAATTAGCCTTAGTTGGCTCAACAAGACTTGTCGGCTAACCGAGGTGCCACGTGAGTAAGCTTCGAATAATCCCTTTGCTTCGTTCGTATCCCATGGTGATTGTCCGGGATACTTCCGTAGGGGGAGGGGGG
>NC_039363.1:120954026-120963781 GCF_003573695.1 Papaver somniferum | reverse complement strand
GGGGGGGGGGGAGGGTTGAAAGATAGTTGCTTCCAAAACAGATCAATAACCTCAATAGGTATCAATTCTTCATACTTCACAAGCATATGACGACACGGAAGCCCCAATGAAGACATGTCAGGACAAGTACACACATCACCCGATTTGTCGTAGTTTATCTCCATTTGCATTTCTCTCATCATATGTTTTATTTCCCAATGGGAGACGTTGAACTCTATTCCTTGGAGAAACTTACCGTATTGTAAATATGAAGTCATACTTTCCATTGAGATTTTCTCAAATGCCTTCTTGATCCTATCGATACCACTCTTAAAGTATTGCTCCATTTCCTCGGTGACCGTAACCACGTTTCTTTGGCCGGACTGGATGAGATCTTTAAATCTCCCATGAGCGGACTCCACTAAACTAGTTGCTTCATTCTTATAGTGTCTATACCGGTTTGTCCATGCACACACAAATTTTTCCTTGAACTTATCCAACCATTGAGTCCGACAATATCAGACGGCAGTCGGATAAACCTCGTTCCAATCGGCAATAAACTTGTCCAATCTCTTTTTGTACATATCCTCGGTAAGAGACCAATAAACTTTCTCCCAATCTCTTAGAAATTCTAACCACTTTTTATGATTTTCCACATGTTCTTTGTCCACTCGCTCTTTTATCTTGCCTCTCTCATCTTTTTCTTCTTCAGGTGATAGTTTTTTCTTGCGAACATCTTCCTCTAGTTGAACAATCATTCTCTTATTAATATCCGCCTTAGTGGGTTCAAACAAGTCATGGCAAGTTTTTATAATATTTTTGACGTATATGATATGTACATAGGAAATTTTGTGCGTCTGGGAAGAAGTCGGATATTGCATTCATTAATGCGTCATTTTGATCTGTTATGATGACCCTCGGAAGTTGATTTTCCCGGAAGAATAATTTCAATTGTCGTAATGCCAAATGATAATTATAGTCCCTCTCGTTTCCATTAAACACCAAGCCAATGTGAATGATACCTTGTCCGATGTTGAACAACGACATATTGTATTTGTTTGTCTTGTAGGTGCAATCCATCAAAAGAACACCACAACATGTATTATCCAATTATGAAAGCAAAGGATGCGAAATGAATATTTGAAGGGGATTGTTGTCCGACCCTCTTTTAATGATACGCGTGTAGTTGTGATCCCAAACTATCTTCTAAAATTCTTGCATAACGGTCCTCCCTTCCCATTCCACCCTTCTAGTAGTTGCTTGTGCACTATAAATTGTACTTAGAGAAGACACGTTGGTCTTATCCTTTTCCTTGAAGCCTCTGAGGATTTGTCTCGGTTTGATAAGTGCTTTGGTCATTCTCTTTACATCCTCCAATTCATGAGGTTTTAGCTTCTCAACTAGGGAGTGACCAACAAAATCTTTCGGATCCCGGTGGTTATGACGGCCGAACCAAACCGCATAATCCCATTCATTGTTCTTGTCATTTAGATGGAATACAAGCTTAAAGGGGAAATTATCCTTCCTCGTACGAGTCTTATATACCCTATTAGTCTTCTTTGAATATATATAATCCTTTCTCTTGTGGCTATTCTTCGCCTTGTATTGCCCACTTTTCTCGCAAACCATCTCAAAACGGGTATTTGAACCTTGGGTATTCCTCACCAACACACACATATTCTTAAGAGACGTCTCTTTAGCCCAAGCGATTTGTTTCTTTGGATCTTTTATTCCCTACATAAGGACAACAATGGGAGATTAGAAGGTTCATTACAAGCAATCCATTAGTAAAGTTCAAGATACTAAGTGAAAAGAATTATTTGGTAACATACCAGAGGCATTTTATAGTATTCCGACGTATCTCGACCAAGCGGTTTTGCATTTGTTGGATCAATATATGTCACAACCTAAGGATCAAACGAAAAGAAAATAAATTAGGTCCAAAAAAGAAAACTAAAAACTATGCCGGTAAGCAGTTCCGGCATGCTAGATCACAGTCCCGACAGAGTCGAACTGTACCGAAATTGAAGACCAAATTTTAAGACGCTTCCGGCATTACCATTTTATTTGAAATCAAGTCCGGAAATACAGGTGCCGACATGCTCGTAATCTAAGTGACCACGCCGGTACACTGTTCCGGCGTAACCCTTAATTAATATACTATGCCGGTTTTTAGCTTTGGAAAACACTCCTTCCTGTATGTTTTTTTGTATGTACCGGCATGATAACGTTATAACTGTACAATGCCGTTGGAAGTGCCGACATTCCTTTTATCTAAGGTTCCACGCTGGTACCAAGTTCCGGCTTGGTAGTTAATAATATAATACCATGTCGTAATTTGGCTTTGGAAGACACTGCTTCCTGTATGTTTTTCATGCAGTACCGCCATGGTAACCTTAGAATTTATTCATGCCGGTAGCATATTCCGTGGAACATTCTGTGGTAGGTAAAAAGTAACTTTTGTACCGGCATTGTTTTTTGGTTGCGTACTATGCCGGTTTTAGTTTCAAAACACAAAATTGGTTAAAAAGACCAAAATCAACAATTCATGGGTGAAAAAGACATCTAGATTTTGATACTGTTTAAATGGACAAAAATGTAAAAATAACCAAGATGTAAACAGTTTCATCCTACCCATTTTCAAATACTTTTTCTTATTTTTAATTTTCATCAGATGCATCCAGTTTCATCCTCGCTATTTTTTAAGTTTAAGCCAGGATGAATCCAGTTTCGTCCTTTGCTATTTTTTTGGTGTCCATTTCACCCATACTAATTTTTACTCGTCCACTAGAACCATGTTTTTTAAATAGTTGGACGAATGACCCATTTTTCGGTTTCAAAATGGGGGATATCGAGCTTCCGACATGGAAGTAGTATGAGTTCTATGCCGGTATTGGAGGTTCCGACATTGTATTCATACCGCGACCATGCCGATACCGAGCTTTTTCAGCAACAGAAATGGTGGATTCAAAGAAAAAAAATCAAATTTTCAACCTATTCGCAGCTTTACCTGAGTATTGGGAGTGCTCATATGTTGAACTAGTTTACTCTCTTGGGTTGGTTCTTCACGAAACACTTCATGATCATAAAAATCATGATTCAAAGGTGTTGGTTCCACAAAAACTTGCAATTGTGAGTTGTTGGCATTGGATGAAGATTCAAGATATGCTCATTGTTGTAGTTGAGCCAAAGATTCAACAACAACAATTCTCTCTTCACAATCATCCTCCATTTTCATCAAAAGAATTTCCCTCTCAAATTTTCTTTCCCTCCTTCTACTCACCCAAACACAAATAATAATACACATTAATCATTTATCAAATAATCTTATGATTTTACTAATTATTATTAATCACTAAACCTGATTAGTGAGGTGTAGATTAGGAATTACTTAAAATACTTAGATAAAGGGTGACCCTATTTGGATATTTCGATCCCGTTTTTGTCCTTTTCCTATATCTCCCAATTAGTTTCAATATCCCCAAATCGCACATTCTTTATGAACTAGGGGAAAATATTGTTTGGTTCTTTTTTAGGTGGTCCCAAGTCTGTTTGGTCCTTTCAGAAATCACCTTTTCATTTGGTCCATAATTATTTAAAAATATTAAATGGACCAAAGTACCCTTCCGTGTTGATTCCTACTTATTTTTTGTAGCAGTTTATTCTGTCTGATGAACTCCGGAGTTCATTCCTTCAAATGAACACCTAATAAAACCAAACTAAATTTCCTACTTATTTTTTTTTGTAGCAGTTCATTCTTTCTGATGAACTCTGGAGTTCATTCCTACAAATGAACACCTAATAAAACCAAACTAAATTTCCTACTTATTTTTTGTAGCAGTTCATTCTGTCCGATGAACTCCGGAGTTCATTCCTTCAAATGAACACATATTAAAACCTATACGGAAACAGAGTTCATTCTTTAAATGAACACCTGATAGAACCTATAAGAAAACAAATTTCATTCGAAAAAATGAACACCTATCAAAAACTAACTATTTCAAACCTAG
Source organism: Papaver somniferum (assembly GCF_003573695.1). Taxonomy (NCBI): domain Eukaryota; kingdom Viridiplantae; phylum Streptophyta; class Magnoliopsida; order Ranunculales; family Papaveraceae; genus Papaver; species Papaver somniferum. Next base: position 120,959,792 of record NC_039363.1, on the reverse strand, counting down.
AAATGAGTTCATTCTTTACGTGAACACAAAAAAAAATAATCATTCTTTACATGAACACACAAGAAAACAGAGCTCATCTTCAACACGAATTCATTCTTTACATGAACACCTTGTAATTTAAGATCTGAAAACAGAGTTCATTCTTTACATGAACACACAAAAAAAAATCCATAAAAATCAAAGTTCATCTTCATCAAACATGAGTTCATCTTCAACACGATTTCATTCTGTTTGATGAACTTTGTCGTCTTCATCATTCTTCATCTTCAACAGAGTTCATCTTCATCTTCAACAGCAACAACAACAAAGTTCATCTTCAACACGAGAAACAACAGAGTTCATCTTCATCTTCAACAGTAACACGAACAACAACAAAGTTCATCTTCGTCTTCATCTTCAACAGCAACACGAACAACGACAACAACAGATCCAAAAATCAAGAACAGAAGATCCAAAGTGATGATGAAGAAAAAGAAAAAGATGAAGAAATCAAAGGATTTCAAGGTTCTTTTGTAGATCCGAAACTTACCCAAGCATGTGAATATGATAAAGGTTCATTATCATCATAAATAGCAGCAACATCTTTAATATCACCGTCTTCATCATCAAAACAGCAGCAAACATAAAAAAAAAATGCAAAACTTCATTGTATTCATCATCATCGTTCATCTTCTTCATCACTACCAGAGAAAAAAATGGAGAGAAGAGAGAATCATTCAACATCATCTTCATCTTCTTCATCACTAGCAGAAAAAAAATGGAAAAAAGAGAGAAAAGGAGAGAAACTAGATCTGAAACGAAAGAAGAAAAAGAAAGTGAATCTGAAAAATAAGATATTTTCTAGGTTTTTTCTATATACATGGTCCCAAGAGGATATTTATGTCCCTACCAAATGATAATTACATCATGCATGACGTCATCCTAGGACCAAACTATAATTTGTAGGACCAAATAGTAATATATATTTTAAAAATGGACCAAACAGATAGTTGACTAGGTCAACTGTACCAAACTCTCTCTAATATATTATTCCTAGGACCTATTGGTATTTCCTACTATAAACTATTGTTGGGGGCTGCAAATAAAAAGTTTTTGTGCACTCACTCATTCAAACTATTATTGGGGTTGAAAAGAAAACTTTTCGAGGGCTTCATAGCATTAAAATGTCCAAGACATGGATATGGCTTCATAGTGGATACCTCATACCTATCAAATGTCGAAATTGTGCCAGAGCTTAAAGTCTTAAGCCCAAAACTTAGCCCTTAGTTATACTCTATAACCTCCTTCCAGTTAGTTACAAGATTCGTAAAATATATTACAGATAACCGATCGAGGAGTGATCCCCATTGAAAGATTAACCTTTTCACCTCGCAAATCATAGTTTGTGCATCTCTTGGTCTCTTCTTTGCCATCACTCTTCTATTCCTTTCAGTCTGTATTGGCCACAATAACGTAGAGTGGACTATATTTTCCTCCCCATCTTCTTAAACTTTTAATCGCTCATTCACCCCGACTTTGTGTATCCAATTGATCTTGTACCGAGCTATGAAGCAATCCCATACTTGTCTTGCGAATGTGCAATATAACAACAGCTGATCAATGTTCTCCTCCGTGTGATTACAGAGACAACAATTCTTTTCCTCAATGTCACATCCTCTCTTGACAAGATCTTCCGCTATCAGTATTGTAGTGCAAAACTGACCAAGTAAAGAAACGAACATTTGGAGGGACATGTTTACCCATATGCACCTATAGGGAAAGGATTGAGGATCTAGACTAGCCAATGTTTATTGTTTTTGAAGCCATTGATACCCCTCCTTTGTTGTGTAGCTTGTAGTGGAGCTATGTTCCAAGATATCTTCCTCATCATATAGCAAATGAGGGTGGGTTGACATGAATTTGATCTCTTTTTCCGGACTTGCAAGAAAAATCTGATGCTTTGAAACCCATCATAAAATAAGAATAAAAATTCCAATCACACTAGTTAAACTCATAAGAGAAGAAGTTCAAGAAAGACAGGCAACTCTCCAAGGCGAGTTATCAAATCTGATAGTTATTGAACTTCTTCCTAATTTGGTTTCCTTTTTAAGCTCATTTTCCATCCTCCTTGATCTATTAGATCTGCAAGTTTTGCATGCTTGTTCACTGCAAACTTAAAAGCTTTTTAGTGTGACAGATATAATGGTGTGGAGGCGCACCATTTATCATATAAAAATTTATCTCCCTTTCCATTTGAGATTTTTATAGTGGTATTTGTCCATGAATCCACATTTTCTTTTTAATGCCCTTCCAGTAACCCTTGCCTTTAGGAAGCTTGAATTTTTTAGACCAGATGTCATCTTTCACAGTCTTTGTTTTGAGTTGTATAACTCTCCTCCACATTGTTTTTTTCTCACTTGCATGTCTTCGGCTCCAATTTGCGAGAAGGGATTTGTTTGTGTGTCTGAGATTCCTTATTGCTAATCCACCAAGTTATTTTGGTTTGCATATATTTTCCCATGCCACTCTTAATCTTTCTCTTTTATGTTGTACCCCATAAATAATCTCTCATGATTCTTATTTTCCTCTTCTCCACTGAAGCAGGTATTCGCATAAGCGATATAAAGTAAATAGGCAAGCTGGCTAGTTCTGTGTTAATTCGAACAAGTTTACCAGCTTTGGTGAGATACATTTTTTTTCCCACTTGGCCAGCTTCTTTTTGAACGTTTCAAAATTATCACTTCCCACACACTAGTTTGTTTAGCAAAAGAGTTTAAAAGCATGCCTATATATTTCAATGAGAGCTTCTCCACTCTGCAATGCATTATTGTTGCTAAATCTTGTGCTTTATAGTCTGCTTCACTGCTTATTAGTGTGCTATTATCTAGATTGACTTTAAGTCATGTGATAACTTCACATGCTTGAAGAATTCGTACAAGATTCTCCACTGCTTCCTCTAAAACATCAAAAAATGTTAAGATATAATTGGAAGATTGTAGGTGTGATATCTTGATATCATTATTGATATGAAAACCTGCTATCATGTTTAGGTTTTCTCCCCTTTTAAGAACCTAGTGAGGACTTCTGCGACAAGTATGAATAAAAAGGGAAGTATTTAATCCTACTGTCTCGATCCTTTGAAATGCTAAAATTTTGTTGTTGAGGTCCCATTCACTAATATGGATGATTGAGCCGAGGATAGAGACCATCAAATCGAATTCTTCCTCTTTGAACCAAATCCAGAGAACTTAAGGATGTAGTCCACATAATGCCAATTGACGTTATCAAATTTTTTTTATACATATATATCAAAAGTTTGCGTAGCATTCCTGGTACTTTTGATCTTATTCTTTCTTTAATTAGTTCTCCTGCAATTAGAATACCATCATGTATTTGTTTCCCTATAAAAAATGTTCCCTGATGTTCAGTAATCAATTTAAGAATCACTATTCTGAATCTATCTGTCACTTTGGAAATGATCTTATATGTGCTGCACACCGGACTGATGAGTTTAAAGTGTTGGGGTTTGCTAGACTCTTCATTCTTAGGAATAAGGCTGATAAATGAGCAATACGACCTCCAATCTACGCCTTCTTTTAAATATAATTAATTTATGACTTCTATCAAATTTACTTTAATCACTGCCCAAGCTGCTTTGTAATATTCGTCTGTTTCCACAATTCTGCCTTTTTATCCACTTATTTTCCGTAATCAAGATTTTTGTAAAAGTAGCATCATGCAATTGTGGTGGTCTCCATTGGTGTTGTTCTTTGAATAGTTGTGAATAGTATGAGAGAAAGTCATGTTTCAAGTCTTCTTGACCAAAGTTATATTGCCCATTGGTTAACGATTTATGTATATTGTTATTTGTTATTCTACCATTTACTATATGACGTAGATATCTTGTACTGTAATCACCCTCCTTTAAATGTTTTGTTTTAGCTCTTGAAAGTATTTTTCTATAATCGTCAATTCTCAATTGTGTTAGTTCCAACTTCCAATTCACCCTGCTGATAAACTCATCTTCTGAAAGTTTTCCTTGCTTCTCTTTTGAGTTCAAGTTGTCAGCTAGCTCAAGATTCTTATCGGCACTCTGGTCGTATCGCTCATTGTTCCATTTTATCTTAAAATATTTGAGATTTTGAAGCTTTTTTTCTAAATGAAACTTGGAGTACATTCGTAGGTCATACTTTCCCACCAAGTCCTCAAATTACTTATTAAGTTTTGTTAGTAAACCAAAAGCTTTCTACTTTAAATGAAGGTTTTTTCCTGATATTACTATTTGAGTTAGGGTACTTACTATCGTATTGGGGAGAAATCAAGACTGTGTCCAATTTGCACAGAATTGGCTCAGTTTGAATATTGGTCCATGTATATGTGCACCTGCCAATGAAAGATTTATGAGAGTCTGATTTGCTATAAACTCAGTGAACATCCTTTTACACATTCTTGAGCCCCCAACTTTATTTCTTTCCTACATTCTTCTTGTGGCATTGAAATCTTCAGACACACACCAAGAATCTATAGCCCAACCAGTAAGATCATCCAACTCCACCCAAAACTCAAATCTATCACCATCAATACAAGAACCATACATATGAGCGTCCATTCAAATTCATCTGTTATTGTTGTTGTTTTCTCGGGCGTTTTTGTATCTACTGATGTTGTTGCTGTTGGATCTGATGGTTGTTGCAGCAGTTGTCATGATTGAAGAAGAAAAAGTCATGATTAAACACCTTAAAACCATTAAAACTAAAACATAAGAAACTAAAATCGGACCTCCATTCGAAATTAGGGATTAGATTTGATGTGGAAAATATTGTTGTTGCTGAAAGGGTTTTTGTTGCTTAGATTTGTCCATAGATTAATATTGATGTATGTTTTTAGTAATTGATCACATTGCTGCGCGTGTTACTCTTACACCATCAGTCTGAAATTTGGATACAAGTTTGAATATATATATATTTTTGTTACTTTTTCTAGTTTATGGTTGGGAGTTCATGAATTTTCAATCATAGAAAATTTTATGGTCGGGAACTCATAAATTCCTGGCCGACTAGAAGTTTATTAGTTTGCAGCCGTAAACTAACTAAATAAATAAAAATTAACTCAAATTTCTAAATCTTCCTATTAATTAATTAAACTAATTAAAAATTAGTCGCGCCGTTATAAATAATCTATGGACAAAAAGCTTTTATCAGCCCTCAAAACTTCCCATCCGCGTACTGCAGTCCTAATAATAACAGGGTTCCTTCCTTTAATAATAGGGTTCCTTCCTTAAATGCGTGTTTGATACTGATGGCCCTTTAGGGCCTTTGTCATCAACTCGGGCCATTTAGTTTCGAATACCAGACCCCCAAAGCCTTCTAGCTAGGCAAGATACAAAGGGGACAAAGGCAGCACAACCGAAATCGGACCTCCATTCGAAAAAGTCATGATTAAACACCTTAAAACCATTAAAACTAAAACATAAGAAACTAAAATCGGACCTCCATTCGAAATTAGGGATTAGATTTGATGTGGAAAATATTGTTGTTGCCGAAAGGGTTTTTGTTGCTTAGATTTGTCCATAGATTAATATTGATGTATGTTTTTAGTAATTGATCACATTGCTGCGCGTGTTACTCTTACACCATCAGTCTGAAATTTGGATACAAGTTTGAATATATATATATTTTTGTTACTTTTTCTAGTTTATGGTTGGGAGTTCATGAATTTTCAATCATAGAAAATTTTATGGTCGGGAACTCATAAATTCCTGGCCGACTAGAAGTTTATTAGTTTGCA
>NC_039363.1:120953727-120954016 GCF_003573695.1 Papaver somniferum | reverse complement strand
CCGTAAACTAACTAAATAAATAAAAATTAACTCAAATTTCTAAATCTTCCTATTAATTAATTAAACTAATTAAAAATTAGTCGCGCCGTTATAAATAATCTATGGACAAAAAGCTTTTATCAGCCCTCAAAACTTCCCATCCGCGTACTGCAGTCCTAATAATAACAGGGTTCCTTCCTTTAATAATAGGGTTCCTTCCTTAAATGCGTGTTTGATACTGATGGCCCTTTAGGGCCTTTGTCATCAACTCGGGCCATTTAGTTTCGAATACCAGACCCCCAAAGCCTTC
>NC_039363.1:120952713-120953717 GCF_003573695.1 Papaver somniferum | reverse complement strand
GAAAGGGTTTTTGTTGCTTAGATTTGTCCATAGATTAATATTGATGTATGTTTTTAGTAATTGATCACATTGCTGCGCGTGTTACTCTTACACCATCAGTCTGAAATTTGGATACAAGTTTGAATATATATATATTTTTGTTACTTTTTCTAGTTTATGGTTGGGAGTTCATGAATTTTCAATCATAGAAAATTTTATGGTCGGGAACTCATAAATTCCTGGCCGACTAGAAGTTTATTAGTTTGCAACCGTAAACTAACTAAATAAATAAAAATTAACTCAAATTTCTAAATCTTCCTATTAATTAATTAAACTAATTAAAAATTAGTCGCGCCGTTATAAATAATCTATGGACAAAAAGCTTTTATCAGCCCTCAAAACTTCCCATCCGCGTACTGCAGTCCTAATAATAACAGGGTTCCTTCCTTTAATAATAGGGTTCCTTCCTTAAATGCGTGTTTGATACTGATGGCCCTTTAGGGCCTTTGTCATCAACTCGGGCCATTTAGTTTCGAATACCAGACCCCCAAAGCCTTCTAGCTAGGCAAGATACAAAGGGGACAAAGGCAGCACAACCGCAAGTAACCCCCCCCCCCCTCTCTATCGACTCGTAGCAAGTATTTCAGTAAAGTCAAGGGAGGAGGAGAACGACAACAAGTAAAGAAACGTAGCAAGGCAAGATACAAAGGGGACAAAGGCAGCACAACCGAAATCGGACCTCCATTCGAAAAAGTCATGATTAAACACCTTAAAACCATTAAAACTAAAACATAAGAAACTAAAATCGGACCTCCATTCGAAATTAGGGATTAGATTTGATGTGGAAAATATTGTTGTTGCTGAAAGGGTTTTTGTTGCTTAGATTTGTCCATAGATTAGTATTGATGTATGTTTTTAGTAATTGATCACATTGCTGCGCGTGTTACTCTTACACCATCAGTCTGAAATTTGGATACAAGTTTGAATATATATATATTTTTGTTACTTTTTCTAGTTTATGGTTG